>NC_048228.1:36532062-36557524 GCF_002007445.2 Ailuropoda melanoleuca | reverse complement strand
AGGTGGCTACCGCTTCCCGGCGCCCTGACACGGCGGCTCCCTCCCCCTTCTGTTTAGCTTCCGATATCTGTGCGCGGTTTCACGGCTCCCCGCTTCGTACCTCGATACTCAGCGCTGGAGATGTTCATTTGTAGAGATCCAGATGTATCTTCCTGCGTCTCAGGCTGATTCCGTGGATATTCCTGCTGGTCTGGTACCTATCCAGCTCAACTCAGGGGACCGGCTGGAAAAAGGGGTCCCCTACTCCTCCGCCATCTTAACCTCCCCCCTCAGTTTTACTTCTCTATCCCTTTAATTTCAAAACTTATTTGTGAGAAAATGAATTCAAAGCATATAAAAATGTTTCAATTGTTTCATTAGATGTTCAATTTTCTGCTTCCTATTATAGGCAATCAAATTTTGAAACAAACTTTTATTTTGCAAAGGCTTCAATATAGTCCTTGAAAAGCTATATGATTTTAAGTATCAGAATCTGCATTTTTCATAAGTAACATTTCATGGTGTTTAACATACAATTATTTTATAATGTTAAAAGAGAGAGTGAACAATATTTAACTTAATCTAAAAAAGAAAATCTCATAATCATGTTATTTGTATATGTTTGCCTGAGGACTTTGCATGTTCAATTCTTATAGTTCACCCTATTAAATGCAATCAGTTTAAAAAAGAAAGAAAAATAACACAAAATCATCTTGGAATGTTTATTTTTGTTCTATTCTATTCTGGATTATGAAACCGAAGAATGAACTCAAATTTTGACAAGATTTCAAAATTCAGAGTCATAGAGTAAAAGGAGTAAAGCATCTGCATAGTAACACTGAAAGTATGTCTATTTCTCTCTTTCACCAATTTGTATATTATAGCTAACAACTTAAGGAAGAGTAGTAAGAAATAATTTGTGAATAACAAAATCATATTAATAAATTAGTTAAAATTATTTAGTCTTAAGTCACATGTGTAAAATCATTGAAACAAGTCAAAGTTTCAACTAAAAAATAAAAGTGAAACACAATTTGTGATAAATTCTAACACGTATTAAGAAGGAACCATGAAGAATATCTTGAAAAATAAGTAATTTGCATTTGTACTAAAGTTTGTCATTCAAACAGTTAACCCAGGTAAATCTTCACCTGTAGCCTTTCAGTACACCAGAGGGAATGCCACAATAGACTTGTAATGGAATTCACAAGAGACAATTCGTGCTTCTCGTCTTAAATCAATTACAACCATACAATTTGATTAGAATTATAATAATTTTATATTCAGAAAGAAAGAGAGAAATTTTTCCAACTTATTGTTTTACATCCGGTTTATAGCCATGTCTTACCTAATTTTTCTTCTATTTAACTGGTCCTACTGACAACCTGAAACCCAAGGTAATTAATCTCAGCAGTGCCAAGGATTTTAGTTTGTTATGCTTTTTTTTTTCTTTTTCTTTTTTTTTTTTTTTACAGTATAATCTAGTTTGTCTCCTTATTTCAGCACTAAATTCTTGACTTCTGCACTGGTGAATTAAATTTAGTGCTTCCTCTTTCAAATTACTCTCTGAATTTTGTCCTTTTCCATCTTTTTTCTTTAATTGTCCCCTTCCAATTCCTTTGCTGTGCATCATCTGATTTGGCCCCCAACCCTAACAAATTTTTTAACTGGTTCAATCAAAAAGTAATCTCAAAATCAGTTTCTAGCTATACACTTTTACCCTACACTATAATCTTTTGACTTAATTTTTTTAACTTGGCATGTCAACTTAGAATCTGAGAACACTGCTATCATTTTTGTCTCAGTCTATGGCATACCATTGAATATATTGCTGGTTATATTTGCCTGGGAAAACTGAAACATAATTTAAATTGAAGGTGTGATAATTATTGGAATACAATTTCATGCACTATAATCCACAAAACATTAAGCTAGTTAGTGTCATCATTTGTTCACAAACCCAATATGCTGATTCAAAACCAGTTTTTCCCAATAAGCACCGCTATCTATATATACACCACATGTTGATTCCTCGGTACCTTGCAACTCTTAACCATGGCCTCTGCTCAGCAACATCCTCATCATCTGTTCATTTTTTAGAATGCTGAATCTCAGGTCACACTCTAGAACAACTGAAACAGAAGTCTAATTTTAACAGGATTGCTAGTGATTTGTAAGTGGAGTCAAGTTTGAAAAACATTATCAACATAATTCACATACAAAGTTAAACATAACCTTTCTTACTTCAATTTCAGATGTAGTGCACTATTCTTTTCTGGAGAGGAGCATAAATTGCCTTCTACTTCAGTGAAAAAAGCAGCTTCTGTCATATAACTCCTTATCCAAGCTCTTTTGAAATTCATTCATTTATTCTTTCATATTCATTTATGCTCAAATAATTACTAAGAATCTATGATGAGCAGGCAATTTTGCAACAATTATTCTCTGTTCTGAGAATTCCATTGTGATAAGAAGAGAAAAACTTGCCCTCATAGAAATTACCTTATAGATGAAGTAGGAAAACAATAAACAAGATTAATATCTAAAATATATAGATTAAATATAAAAAAGAGCTACGAAGTATAGCAAAGCAGTAGATAAAATTAGGGAGTGTCAGAGTGATTTTATGGCCTCAAGTATTATCCTCAAGTGGAAAAACACTCAAGTCTAATCTTTAGCCTAACTTCTCACTGGTGTTCCAGTTCCAAATACATTACAGTCTTTGCAGAGATTATCTAAGAATTTAAGGTCATAGATTTATTATTATCAAATTAGTCTCTGATATCAATTGGAGGCTCCCTTTGTTTGCTCTCAATCTCTCCCCAAGCTCATGCTTGGGGGAACCCTTCCTCAACTTTTGTGCAAATTCACAAAATTTCTCCAAATATCTCCTTATCTTTAGGGCATCTCTGTGTCAGATAAACCCAAATCTGGAGCTCAGTTTTTCCTCAAGTCTTACCAAAAAAAAAGTCTTAAACGAAAGCATTAGTGAACAATGTAAATTTTATAGAAGACTCCATAGTAGAGACAGTGAAGGATGCTTGCATTACACAGCGATAGGTGGGGCTCCCCCAAATGGAGATTTCTATGCAAAGGGTTTATTGGAGAGTGCTATCAAGAACCACACCAGAAAGGCAGTGACAAAGCAGGATTGGAAAGAAGAAGTTGAATTGTGATGATTACATTGCAAAAAAGACCTCAAACAACTGGCAGTGAGAGTTCTGAGGCTAAGATAGCCCTCTGGAGATGTCCATAATTGAAAGGAGATATATCTATACACTGCCGTAAACAGTCATCCTTCCCTATCCCTGCTATGGAATCTTTATAATGTTCATTGTCCTTATATCACTTGTGTGTGAAGTCTCCCTGGAAGCAGATATTAAGACGGGATTAGCCATGGAAGAAATTTAATATGGCAATATCTGTGGGGGAAAAGGGGGAAAAGTGTGAAGAGGAGGTAGGGAGAACTAGCAGACTATGATGAAGATTTAATTCCAGGTAAAGGAGAGAGAAGACAAGGGAAGAAGCATCTCAGACACAGTGCAATTCTAATAAACTTTGGCAAAGCTGTCAGGGAGTCCTTAGGCCAAAGTTGCTTGTCAGAGGAGTCCCACACTTCTCAGGAATGAGTCTGCCTTAGCATTCATTGCATGCTCAGTCATTGGCTGGGGATAGACCAAGGGAAGCATGGATTTAACTTCAGAGTTCAGACAACTAAATATCCCTACAGTCAGAAATCTGAGAGGCATATTCTTGTAATTGGCATAATGAATACTAGAGTTGCTGCTACAAAATGGGAACATGAAGGAACATGTCTGGAGTATAGGAGACTCACTAAGGTATCTCTTAGTGCTTCCATACTTCTGATGAGAGTAAATGAGCTCTTTCAGTAATCATGAACTGATAATGACAATGTAACTGGAGACTCAGGAATGAATATCTGCATCACCCTACTAGGCCATGGAATTAGAACAATAGAAAAGCTCACTAAGATAATGGGTCTCTAAAATGGAGGTAGAGAATGGTGTTAAATATCAATTATGGCCTCTGTGGCAGCAGATAGATTCCTCTAGCCCTCTCATATCATCCTTTTATTTTTGACGTTGAAGACAGCCAAGATCTTGAAATGCCAGTGACACAGTGGAATCAGTATTGAGCACAAGTATATCTGAGCAATGCAAGAGATAGGTATTAGTGGATTCTATTTGATAAAGCATTCCACATTCCCTTGACTAACCTCTGAGTTCATCTGAAACTGTGGAGACTCTGTGTTTCCCTATCCCTCAGTGAGACAATCTTGAGGCACACGCAACATAGTTTTGCAGAGGATACCCAGCAGAACTGAATCCAATAACTTATTAACACACTCTATATTGGCTTTTTCTTTCCTCTAATATTATTTTCCCTATACGCTCATTTTTGTTTTTTTGAATCAGCCCTAAATACAGTACCTGAATCCAAGTTTTTATCTCATGATTGCTTTCAGGAGAAGATGAAACTAAGAGAATAAGGAAACTAGGCATTTGTTCATAGATATCAGAAAATTCTTTAAATAACATTTGCTATTTGAATCCTAGAAATTTTTTGTAACATTTCAGAAATATAGCTGGAAACCTATAATTGTTCAATATTCTGATGGTCTCAGAATATTAATAACAAAATCATCTCCTATAGGGAAAATAACAATTTAGCCTCATGATTTTATTATAGTTGGAAGCAGAGAGTATGCTATTTTTCATTCTTAATTTAGTAATTATTATGGTAGTTGTGAAAAGACTTGCCCCAAAAAACCCAGATCATTTGAATCTATTCTCTTCTGGTCAGAACAGGTTAAACACATTCAAAGGAACATGTAGATTTGGGTCTTTAATTAAAAAAAAAAACACTTCCTATAGTAAACATGTTGAAGTGTGTTTATGAAACTAGACACACATTATAAAAGGAATAACTTTATAAAATAGATTATATCAGTAGGTTATTCAGTTGTTCATATGCTAACTAGAAGGAAGGTACCACAAAGTCTCAAGTGAAGGAGAAAAGAGGAAAACATTTCTTCCTTTTTTCTGTTTTATTATAAAGTATACAGATTGAGAAATAGGATATTGAAATACCGTTCATTACACAGAAAACTTGATTAGGAGTGTTGTAGCTAACAAGGAAAAGACCTTTTCTCCCAGGCCTCTTCATAAAGCTATTAATGATGTTTATACTGGTACTTATTCTTGATAAGGCAGGCAAGTTTTGCTTTGTTTTGTTTTGAAGGGAATGGAGGATTGAAATCTGAATGACTCCCAAAGTTTCACTACCAACAAATGTCTACTGAGTTTAAAATTCTATATTTCATTAAATACAATCAGTAATGGTTAAAGTTTGGAACATAATGAAACTTCAACAACTTTCCTTTTTCTGTATTATATTTCTGTGTCTCATAATCAGTTGAAAAATTCCATTGACTAAAGAATCTCATCATTTTCATATTAAGTTAATTTTTACCATAAAGTAGTATGAAAATGCATGCTCTGAGACCCAACTGGCCAGACATGCAGGAAGAACCCACTAATAGTTTATTGTAACCAGAAGGACAATATTACTAGAAGACAAAGTATAAATATGATTCCCTGGAATAAATTAACTAAACTGAAGTCATGCCTTAAAATTCCAATTTTCTTTCAGAGAAAGCAAATATCAAAATGTCCACGGTACAAAGGTTCAAAATTCAAATATTCTATTTGACTTCTTTAATTAACAAGATCAGAAATTATATTAAATAATTTTAAATAAACATATATGATAATAAAATAATGGTTCTATTGTTTCTCATTAATTTAATTCATACAACTGTATGGGTGGGACTAAGCAAAATGTTAATTTACATATTTTATTTTCTCCTTAAGGAAACCATTGCCTTTATATTACTATGTAATAACGCAGTCCTGAAGTAGATTCTTTTGAAGGCACAGTTTTCAAGAAATCCTATTCATGCCACATTCCTAAGAATCAGCAATTATGGGAAATAAATATTCAAAAAAGGTACAAATCTCTGAACACTACTTCTACAAGGATAGTTGAGTGCCCTGTTAAAGTAGACAGCGTTCCCAATGCTAGAGTATAAATTCAAGCTTCTAAGAAATCTTACACAGATGAGGCCCACTCACTTCAGGGAAATCTAGGCAAAATAATATTCAAGGCAGTAAAATGTTACAATAGTTACATTTCCATAGCATCTTTCTGATGACTGAGTAGTTCTTTTAAACTGAAATATTCTATACATTTTTGAGTTAGAGAAAATCATAGTTTAGACAATATTCTATTGAGTCTTAGGAAGATATTTTTGATTCCATATTATATGTTATAAAGAAAAATGCTAGATAAAAAATGAAAGATTGGCCAGAATCTTGTAGATCTCATAAATCAGAAATTTGAGCACTCTGAATTAAAATAGCACTTCAAGGCGCAGTACACCAATATTTTTCTTTGCCAAGCCTTTAAAAATAAGGAAAAGCTTAGGGAATTCATAGCTAAGACTCCTTGATGGAAATACAAAAGTAACTTTAAAAACTCACTTAATATAGCTAAATAAATAAATATTTCATAATATATTTTCATAGGTGGGTCTTCACTTCTGTAAAATGAACTGCCAAATGTATCTTGAGTTTACCAAAGCTATTTTTTTAAAAGATTTTATTTATTTATTCGACAGAGATAGAGACAGCCAGCGAGAGAGGGAACACAAGCAGGGGGAGTAGGAGAGGAAGAAGCAGGCTCATAGTGGAGGAGCCTGATGTGGGGCTCGATCCCATATTCCTGGGATCATGCCCTGAGCCGAAGGCTACTCTTAACTGCTGTGCCACCCAGGTGCCCCGTACCAAAGCTATTTTTATATTTATAAGCATTGTTGTCTTTTTTCACTTTTACTGGGAGGATATCTGCCATTCTCATGATGGGAGATTGCCAGAAAAATGTACAGTCTGGCAATCAAGTCTTTGATTTATTTTCCCAAATGCTTTTTTAAAATATTAAACCAAATATAGACATGTCTGTATGTCTACCTTGCCAAAGAAAGAACAATATAGGTCATAAAATTACAATATATAGATCTTGCACAGTATATAGATCTTGCACAGTATGGTTTTATTTCCTGATTACTGGATAGCACAAAAAGCCAAAAGAATCACTTTGAGAGTTTTCCTTTATATCTGCCAGTCATATATTATTGTTATAGGGATTTTAGAACTTCCACGACAGCTTTTTGGAATTGCCTTTACAAATCTAGAAAACATTTAATTGTTACTTTTGTAAAACCTATGCCTTCAATCCTGGTAATCTGTCACCAGATATATCCCTACCAAATATTATATAACATCATTTCAAATTCACCCCTTGGCTATCACATCAGAACTTAATCCTTTCTATTTCTAAAAGAAAGGCATATCAAAAATTAATATTAACCTAAAAAAGTTATGAAAATTTTGTGTTTGTGAATTTCAAGTTATTACAATCCTCTTCAAAATCTGTGAGGCCTGGGTGGTGCAGTCGGTTAAGCATCAACCTTTTGCTTAGGTCATGATCCCAGGGTCCAGGAATCAAGCCCCACATCGGGCTTCTTGCTCAGCAGGGAGACTGTTTCTGCTTCTTCCTGCCGCTCCCCCTGCTTGTGCTTTCTCTCTCTGATAAATAAATAAATAAATAAATAAATAAATAAATAAATAAATATCTTTAAAAAAATTTTTTTTTCCTGCAACAAAACCCTAATTAGGTGGTGACATACACTAGAATGGAAACTCCATAAGGCAGGGATCTTCTAATCTATATCTGTGATGCCCAGAATGATACTTGGCACATCAGTAACATGTAGAATCAAAAAAAAGTACTTGTCATCTGGTTCTTCAAAAACTATGGTGTCAAGCGTTGGGGGAAGGCTACTGAGATTATGCAATGATATATCCAAGAAAAAAATGTAAAGAACAATTCTTAACAAAAGGAAAAAAAATAAATTTCCTGATCGAAAGTATCATTCAGGGGCACCTGGGTGGCACAGCAGTTAAACGTCTGCCTTCGGCTCAGGGTGTGATCCAGGCGTTATGGGATCGAGCCCCACATCAGGCTCCTCTGCTATGAGCCTGCTTCTTCCTCTCCCACTCCCCTGCTGTGTTCCCTCTCTTGCTGGCTGTCTCTATCTCTGTCGAATAAATAAATAAAATCTTAAAAAAAAAGTATCATTCATATTCTGCAAAGAAATCTCTGTACTCTAGTTTGCTCATACTTTTCTCTAATTAAGGATTCCTTTCAGCTTTTGTAATCCCAAAGCAGAAATTTAGTATCATATTGAATTCCGAATTTAGGTGGACATAATAAAACTGCCTTTAAATTATGACTTTGAACTAGGTATTTTATAGGTAGCCTATACTTTCCTTTTGAGGTGGAGTTGGTTTCATATCAGGAAAAATTACTTTATGCACCTTACAGACCAATTCTTTTTGCTTATGGATGGAAGCCATGATTTTATCTTTTTCTTAGAGACACTAATACTGAATTTCGTAGAACTATTCTTTTGGCTTATTGGGAGCCATTCTTTTATCTATAGTTATTAGTAATCAGTATTTAATTTTCTAGTGGACCTGGTTTTGAAAGTGCACGTAAATAATCACTTTTCTTAAATATTATCAAAGTTTAAGTTTTACTATAGCATATTTTATATATGAGATATTTTCCCAAAGGAAAAATATTTTCTCATTTTTGTACTGAATGTCTTAATTATGTAGTCATCAAATTCATCACATTGATAGAAAGAGAGAGGAAAATCATCAATTATTAATATGATCAATACATGCAGAACATCTGACAACAGTCAATATTCATTCATTTAAAAAGTTTTCAGAAAGATAAGAATACATGGAATTTTAATCTGATAAATATCAATGAAGTCCCCAAACACCATCCTTATGGTGAATTGGCGAATTATGGAAAGATTAGATATGCTACAAGCATGCCCACTATTAGTTTACCTGATGAACACTGTCTTATCAGTCTTTTCCAATGAAACAAGGATAATAAAAATAAATAAATTGATTGTACTTTGCTTACACAATTCTGCAATGAAGATACAACATTAATAAACCTTTCAAACAAAATGAAGCAGTAACAAAAGAAAATTGTTTCCATTTACATAAAGTTCAAAAACAAGTAAGACTAGTATAGACTATTAGAAGTCAAAGAAGTACATTGGAGGGTCCAATATTCCTTAAAAGAAGGCCCAAAGGAGCTTCTGGGGTTTGGATAATACTCTCTTTACACAGTTGGGTTCACTTTATTAGAACGTAGCTGTCTTATTTATTTAGTTATCATTTGTGTATTCTTTTGTATGTATAAGTCAATGCATGTATTTTTAACAGGAATCTGCTGCTTGCTACTATATAAATAGTAATTCTGTATAATAAAATAATAATACTATATAATATTTTATGATATATTTATACTTAATAGAGTAATACAGTAATGACATATATCAAAAAATACATTACATGGGGCACCTGGGTGGCTCAGTTGGTTAAGCATCTGACTTTCACTTGGGTCATGATCTCAGGATCATGGGATTGGGCCCCACGTTGGGCTCCTTGAGGAGTCTGCCTTGTCCCTCTCCCTCTCCCTCTGCCCATCCCCCTGCCCATTGTTTCTCTCTCTCTCTCTCTCTCTCTCAAATAAATAAAATCTTTTTAAAAGATACATTACATAATGCAGTAAGGCTATAGAGTAATGTGATAAATTATATAATAATACATTAAAATATTATAGCTAATACACATCATTTTTAATTTATGCCCTATTCTAAGTGTTTAACATGTTTACGTTTAGGGGCGCCTGGGTGGCACAGCGGTTAAGCGTCTGCCTTCGGCTCAGGGCGTGATCCCGGCGTTATGGGTTCGAGCCCCACATCAGGCTCCTCTGCTATGAGCCTGCTTCTTCCTCTCCCACTCCCCCTGCTTGTGTTCCCTCTCTCGCTAGCTGTCTCTCTCTCTGTCAAATAAACAAATAAAATCTTTAAAAAAACAAAAAACAAAAAACAAAAAACATTCTTATATCCTAAGAATAATCCTGGGCTTCCAGCTTCTGGATCCATATGGATGAAGTTTGCAGGTCACCACTCCATCCTAAAAACACAAAATTCTGAGCACACTGAAAACAAAACAAAATGCACAACTCTTCTTGGATCCATAAGGGAGGAAAGGACACAGATAGGCAAATACCTGATGGCATGGCTCACCAGTGGAGAACTGACAGAAACCACCATGAGAACCAGTGACAGGTAGGAAAAACTAAACTGTAATTAATGAATTTTTGGAGGCTCAGTGTGAAAACCTTTTAGAGTTAAAAACTCCAGGGAGACCTAGTCATAGTGGGCCCCCACAATACTGTGAGATTTACCTCTAAGAGCTTGACTGTGTTCCCATAGTAAATATCAGAGAAAAATCATCTGCTTTGGGGAGTGGGGGGCAGTGAGGGTGGAACAGGGAGAAATGATTTTACAATATCCACAGCACTGTGTTTTAGTTAACAAATCCTGGCACCAGGGGAAACTAGTTATCCAAAGCATAACATGCTGTAGTATTATCAGAGCCTGACGATATGGGGGAAGGGAAATATGCAACTCAGCCTACTCTAGCCATTCTGTCCAACCTGAGAAAAAAAAATTCTGAGAAATTTTATGAAGTTCACAGTATAGGGGCATAGCTCACTAAGAGACTGAGACCTAATCGAAGGACCATAGAATGCCTACCTTTCCCCCAAACCTCACCGCCATATTACTAAGGCCTATTTGCAGAAGTACCTCTTACTCAGCAGAACATGTCCAGCTATCAAGAAAAAATTACAAGGCATACCAAATGGTAACAAACACAACTGAAGAGATAGCATAAGCATCAGGAAGAGTATGGCAGGAATGTTGGAGTTATTAGACTGGGGATATAAAACAACCATGATTAATGCACTAAGGGCTCTAAGAGATAAAGGAGATAGCATGCAAAAACAGACGGGCAATGTTAGAAAAGAGGTAGAAATCCTATGAAAGACCCAAAAAGAAAATGCTTGAGAGGGAGTTAAGATGGCGGAGGAGTAGGGGACCCCTTTTTCAGCCAGTCCCCTGAGTCAAGCTGGATAGGTTCCAGACCAGCCTGAACATCCACAGAATCAGCCTGAGATGCAGGAAGATACATCTGGATCTCTACAAATGAACATCTCCAGCGCTGAGTATTGAGGTATGAAGCGGGGAGCCGTGAAACCAGGCACAGATATCAGAAGATAAACAGAAGGGGGAGGGAGCTGCCGAGTTTGGGTGCCGGGAAGCGGAAGCCACCTGCATGGGGGAGCCGGCGGACTCACAGACGACACCCACGAGACAGCAGACTGAGACCGTGAGCCGGGAGAGTGCGCCAACAGGCATCTCACAGAACTCCAGAATTCCGGTGTGCTCACTGGATCCAGACTGAGACCGGGAGCTCCAGGAGCGCACGTGGGACAGCTGGCCCTGGCAGCTGGCGGTGTTAGAAACACAAAGGACAGAGACGTGCCAGCCCTGGAAGTGAGGGCTGGGACGCCGGGTGTGGGGCACACATCCCAGGGCTGCAGGGTTGAGCAGCACCAACAGTAACAGAGTTAAAGTGGCCAGAACATCAGTGGAGAACGGGCCGCAATCCCTCTGTTCTGAGACAGAGGCTGAGATTCGGCCGCTGCTGCTCTGACTCTCAGAAGAGGCACAGCAGACCGCCAGGGAAAGCTGCCAGAGAACAAAAGCCTGGAAATACCGGCTCACAGCGTGTCCATCCCCATCCCCCCTCGCAGGGGACACAGAGACTCTACCCAAACAGGGTTGCCTGAGTATCCACGGCAGGCCCCTCCCCCAGAAGGCATGCTGAAAAATCAAGAAGCCCACATCCTGGGGCACCTGGGTGGCGCAGTCATTAAGGGCCTGTCTTGGGCTTAGGGTGTGATCCCGGCATTCCGGAAAGGAGTCCCTCATCGGGCTTCTCCGCTGGGAGCCTGCTTCTTCCTCTCCCACTAACCTGCTTTTGTTCCCTCTCTCGCTGGTTGGCTCTCTGCCACATAAATAAATAAAATCTTTAAAGAAGAATCTCACACCCCTAAGATCCCTATAAAACAAGGGCGCATGGCCTGGGTCCCAGTCAATAATTTGGGCTCTGGACAACCCCGAAACCTCTCCTCATCAGAATGACGAGAAGGAGAAATCCCCACCCAGCAAAGAAAAGACAGTGAGTCTGTGGCCTCTGCCACAGAAATAATGGATATGGATGTAACCAAATTATCAGAAATGGAATTCAGAATAACAAAGGTCAGGATGGTGAGTAGACTTGAAAAAAGTATTAACGAAAGNCTCCGCTGGGAGCCTGCTTCTTCCTCTCCCACTAACCTGCTTTTGTTCCCTCTCTCGCTGGTTGGCTCTCTGCCACATAAATAAATAAAATCTTTAAAGAAGAATCTCACACCCCTAAGATCCCTATAAAACAAGGGCGCATGGCCTGGGTCCCAGTCAATAATTTGGGCTCTGGACAACCCCGAAACCTCTCCTCATCAGAATGACGAGAAGGAGAAATCCCCACCCAGCAAAGAAAAGACAGTGAGTCTGTGGCCTCTGCCACAGAAATAATGGATATGGATGTAACCAAATTATCAGAAATGGAATTCAGAATAACAAAGGTCAGGATGGTGAGTAGACTTGAAAAAAGTATTAACGAAAGTGTTACTGAGAATATAGAATCCCTAAGGACGGAAATGAGAGCGAATCTGACAGAAATTAAAAATTCTATGAGCCAAATGCAGGCAAAACTAGAGACTCTGATGGCCAGGGTCACCGAAGCAGAGGAACGTATTAGCGAATTGGAGGATGGGTTGGTAGAAGAAAAAACAAAAATAGAAGCTGGACTTAAAAAAATCCACGCCCACGAATGTAGGTTACGGTAGATTACTGACTCAATGAAACTATCCAATGTCAGAATCATCGGCATTCCCGAGGGGGTGGAGAAAAACAGAGGTCTAGAAGAGATATTTGAACAAATTGTAGCTGAAACTTCCCTAATCTAGCAAGGGAAACAAACATTTGTGTCCAAGAGGCAGAGAGGACCCCTCCCAAGCTCAACCACGACAAACCTACGCCACGTCATGTCATAGTGCAATTCGCAAATATTAGATTCAAGGATACATTATTAAAAGCGGCGAGGGCAAAGAAATTTCTCACGTACCAAGGCAAAGGTATCAGAATTATGTCAGACCTGTCTACACAGACCTGGAATGAGAGAAAGGGTTGGGGGGGCGTTTTTAAAGCTCTTTCAGAGAAAAACATGCAGCCAAGGATCCTTTATCCAGCAAGGCTGTCATTCAGAATTGATGGAGAAATAAATATTTTCCAGAATTGCCAGTCATTAACCAATTTCATAACCATGAAACCAGCCCTACAGGAGATATTAAGGGGGGTTCTATAAAGGTAAAAAGGCCCCAAGAGTGATACAGAACAGAAAGTCACAACCGATACAAAGACTTTACTGGCAACATGCATCATTAAAATTCTCTCTCTCAGTTTTCAGTGTCAATGTAAATGGTTTAAATGCTCCCATAAAATGCCACAGGGTTGCAGATTGGACAAAAAGATATGACCCATCCATTTGCTGTCTACAAGAGACTCATTTTGAACCTAAAGATACATTCAGACTGAGAGTAAGGGATGGAGTACCATCTTTCACACAAATGGACCTCAAAATAAAGCTGGGGTAGCAATTCTCATATCAGATAGATTGGATTTTAAACTAAAGACTATAGTGAGACACAGAAGGGCACTATATTATTCTTAAAGGGTGTATTCAACAAGTGGATATGACAATTATAAATATATATGCCCCCAACAGGGGAGCAGCCAGAAAGGGGATCCCTCCTACATTGTTGGTGGGAATGCAAGTTGGTACAGCCACTCTGGAAAACAGCGTGGATGTCCCTTAAAAAGTTAAAAATTGAGCTACCCTATGACCCAGCCATTGCACAACAGGGTGTTTACCCCAAAGATACAGACGTAGTGAAGAGAAGGGCCATATGCACCCCAATGTTCATAGCAGCATTGTCCACAATATCTAAATCATGGAAGGAGCCAAGGTGCCCTTCAACAGATGACTGGATTAAGAAGCTGTGGTCCATGTATACAATGGAATATTACTCAGCTATCAGAAAGAACGAATTCTCAACATTTGCTGCAACATGGACGGCACTGGAGGAGATAATGCTAAGTGAAATAAGTCAAGCAGAGAAAGACAATTATCATATGATTTCTCTCATCTATGGAACATAAGAACTGGGATGATCGGTAGGGGAAGAAAGGGATAAAGAAAGGGGTGGTAATCAGAAAGGGGAATGAAACATGAGAGACTATGGACTATGAGAAACAAACTGGGGGCCTCAGAGGGGAGGGGGGTTGGGGGAATGGGATAGACTGGTGATGGGTAGTAAGGAGGGCACGTATTGCATGGTGCAGTGGGTGTTATACGCAACTAATGAATCATCGAACTTTACATCGGAAACCGGGGATGTACTGTATGGTGACTAACATAATATAATAAAAAATCATTAAAAAAAATGCTTGAGACAGTAAAACAACAAAAAACCTCCACTGTAACAGAAATGAAGAATGCTTTTAATGAGCTTATTAGTAGACTGGATATGGTTGAAGAAAGAATCTCAGAGCTAGGGGATACAGCAATAGAATCCTCAAAAACAAAAATGCAAAGAGAACAAAGACTGAAGTAAAAAAATAAAATAACCAAGCACTGTGGAACAGCTACAAAAAGTATAACATACATGTAATGGGAATACAAGAAGAAGAAAGAAAAAGAACAGAAGAATTCTTTGAACAATAATGATTGAGATGACTGAGAATTTCCCTAAGTTAATGTCAGACACCTAACCACAGATCCAGGAAGCTCAGAAAATACCAAGCAGGATAAATGCAAAGACAAACAAATAAGAAAAAATGACAATAACAAAAAATTACACCTAGGAATATCATTGTCAAACTACACAATATCAAAGATGAAGAAAAATCCTGAGAGAAGCCAGAGGTTAAAAAAAACAAAACAAAGCACTGTAACTATAGAAGAACAAAGAAAAGAATCACATCTGACTGTTTAAAAATCATGTATACAGGAAGAGAGTGGAATGAAATATCAAAATGGTGAGAGAAAAACAACCAACAATCTAGAATTCTATACCTTGTTAAATTATCCTTCAAAAGCGAAGAAGAAATAAAGACTTTTTCAGACACACAAAAATTGAAAGACTTTACAGGAGAAGTACCTTGCAAGAAATGCTCAAAAAACTTTTTCATAAAGAAGGAAAATAATAGAGGTCAGAAAGTCAGATCTACATAAGTAAATGGAAAGCATCAAAGAAGGATTAAGTGAAAGTGAAATTAAAACTTATGTCTTTCTTACTTTAAGTTGATCTAACAGATCATAATATGTACAAAATAATACCTACTTGTATTAGACTGTGTATGCTCATGCACATATATATGCTTCTGTATACTTACATTTAAGTGAAATAATGATAATGATGATACAAAAAACAGGAGGGAAAAATTAGGATTGTTTTGTTATTATAATAAGGTACTCACACTACCCATGAAGCAATTTGAAAGTGAACTTGGATTAGTGGTAAATATATATTACAAACTCCTATATCTATCTAATATATATTACAAACAACTAAAAAATTGTTTTTAAAAAGTATACTCCATATACTAACAAAGTAGCATATAAAAGAAGCATATAAAATGTTCAATCAAAACCATGAAAGACATAACAAAGAGTAGAAGACAAAAACAGGAAGAAAGAAGAGATGTAAAAATAGAAAACAGTAAAAAATGTGGTAGATATTAAAGCAATTATATCAATAATCATTTTCAATGTCAATGATCTAAATGCACCAATTAAAAGACAGAAATTATCAGAATGTATTAAAAAGAAGACCCAATTATATGTTGTCTACAAGTAACCCACTTTAAATAGAAAGACACACATAAAGGAAAAATAAATGGATGTAGAAAATATACCATGCTAACATTAATCAAAAGAAAGCAGGACTAGCTATATTAATTTCAGACAGGACAACTTCAAAGCAAAGAAATTTAACAGGGATAAGAGAAGGACATTACATAATGATAAAGGTGTCAATTGTCCAAGAAGATATAGCAATCACTAACTATAGTTAACAATTGATACACCTAACAACAGAGCATCAAACTACGTGAGGGAAAAATTGAGAACTGCAGAGAAATAGGTGAATCCACTATCATAGTTGGAGACTTCAACATCCCCCCCTCAGAAATGGACAGATCAAGCAGGCAGAAAATCAGTAAAAACAGATTGAACTCCACAATACTAATGAACTGGATGTAATTCACCTCTATAGACTACTTCATCCAACAACAGGATAAACATTCTCTCAAGCTCACAAGGAGTATTTACAAAGATAGACCACATGTTGGGCCATAAAATACATTTTAACAAATTTAAAAGAATAAAAATCACACAATGTCATCTTTCAGATCACAGTGGAATTAAACGAGACACCAATAACAGAAAGAAAACTGGAAAATCCAAAATATGTCAAGATTAAACATACCTTTAAATAACAAGTGGATCAAAGAAAAAAATCTCAAGGGAAATTTTTTAAGTATTTTGAACTAAACAAAAATTAAAACAACTTATCAAATTCTGTGGGATACAGCAAAAACAATACTTAGAAATTTACCTTAAATTGTTCTTTTAAAAAATCTCTTAAAAAATCCTATGATTCTTGGGGTGCCTGGGTGGCTTAGTCAGTTAAGTGTCTGTCTTCACTCAGGTCATGATCTCAGGGTCTGGGATAGAGCCCCACATAGAGCCCCACATCAGGCTCTCTGCTCACTGGGGAGTCTGCCTCTCCCTCTCACTCACCCTCTGTGGTCTCCCTTTCTCTCTCTCTCAAATAAATAAATAAAATCTTTATTTAAAAAAATCCTATGATTCTATTAGACATCCTATATGGTAATATAGTAGATTATATAAGAATACAGAGAAAAATAAGTATAGTTAACATATATATCCTGCTTAATGTATGATGAATTGTCTTAAGGTCCGTGTTTACATGTTTAATTCTAAAAAAAATATAATCCTATCATTATCCTTAATTTACATATAACTGGGTATAGGAAAAAGAGAAGCTCAGTTATATGCTTTTCCAATTTCAGATAACTAATCCATGCAAGAACCTGATGTGAGACTAGCTGTACAAATGGAAGGAAGACAATGCATGACTCTCTTTCAGTATCAAGAGCACATTTTAGATGTGCCTTTACTGTCTTATTGGACAGTCAGTGTCATTATTTTATTCTAAAAAGAAATCTTTGCTCACAGTCACTATTGAGTTCTATTTGTGGATTGATTCTTTTCCCTCTTCCTCAAACTGTTCCTACAACTTTTCCTCATTGTCTCCAACAAAAGTGCTGTGATAAAATTACCAATGAAACTAGTGATCTCTTGATGAGAAATCACCTACAAGGAACACAGCAAACTTGTACAAACACACTTTTACCCCACATGCCTCCGCCAGCTGACCCCCACCATTCCAATGAAAATAGTGAAGCACAATAAATGTATTATGAAAATATCTGGAATCATAAATTCAATGATCCTCCAATTCAATTCTGTCACTGTGAGATGTGAAACATACTATAACCTAAAACTACCTTGTGTATTCACTTTGAGTTGATTTTTCAATAAAACAATTTAAATATATTTCTTAAGTATATTACTTGAATTAAACATACTTTGCATCTCCAGTTAGTATGGAGGTTATGAAGTGAGAAACAACAAAAGCATGAGAGGGGTTAATATATGTAAATAGAGCTGATATGCTTTTTTGCTAGGCAGAATATTAACACCATAATTATCTGTACCCCTAAATTAATATTTTAGTACCTGCCTCTGTTGTACAGAGCATTCAATTAGACCTTGGGCTACAGTTTCTTTTCTCAAGCATCATACATGTAAGTAAGGGCCAGACTCATACTATGCTCGCTCAATTTAGTATGATTTTTCTTTTTGTCTTAGGTTTACTTCCACTGAGAGTTATTCACATCTTAATATTTAAGTGTGTCTGTGAGACATTGTGTAACTGTGAAAGGTAGATGACTCTAACTTTAAAAAAACCTTTCATTTAAAAAAAATTCTTATTTGTTGGCTCTCCTAAACCTTTCAAATAGATATTAGGTTGGCTCGACTGAGTATGTACATTTGTTTTAACTGTTTATTGAAATGGTATTTAATAATGATAGAGCAAAAGAAAAAAACATTAAACATTGATTATCACTAAACACTAATGTTAGTTATTCTTAGTTTCTCTTAGTTTGTTATTCACTTAATTTGTTCAGTGATTCGCATTAGTTCTTCCATAGTAAGTTCAGAGGAGAAAACAGTAACCTTCAGTGATATGGTCTAAGCATGCCAGTTATCTATTTCCTTGCATATGCTTCAAATGTTGTTTTCCATAAATTATAAAATTCTAAAGCATAGTATCATGCTAAAAACAACTTCATTTTTCAGAGATTCTAAGAATGCAGTAGGAAAGGACTCTAGAGATCATCTGTTGGAAGTATGCTTTTTTAACTCAGAAATATTAAGTGATTTGCTGAAGGCTACAGTGTCTGTTATTGATAGACTAAATTTAAGTCCCATGTTACCTGAAATTCCAAGATGCATTTTTAAATGTATCATATTTGTTTCCTAGAAATGGATTAATTTCTCCATCATTGAAACATGGGAGTAGGGCATAGCAGATATAATATCTGCTTAAGAGTCCAGAATTGAAATTTATTTTATTGCCTTATTAAATGGTAAATTTGAGCTGGGTAGATTAAAGGTGAAGGTGATGTCTGGGCTTTTTTACAGTCGATAATTGTATGCTTTTATTCAGAATGCTGATTGACATAAATAGCCTTCCAAATCTTTTGTAGTTCACTTGAATAACACTTTTGACTCAAATTTTCATGTGTGAAAATGTTCTGTTAATTTTTTTAAAATAGAGCATGTGAATTCAAATCAATAGGATTATAAATAACCTTCACTATTCCAAAGCAGAACTGAGTTTTAGTGATGCCTTTAAAGGTAGCCATATGAAAATATGTTATACTTACATTGATTGATTTTTGTGCATGTTTTTACTCATAGGTTATTTTAAGCTCCAATGACTGTTAGTATGTTCCCATTCACTGGATAATATCTGTAAAAAAAAAATGAAGATAATATAGTCCTTCGCTTACTTGTTGATTCCCTGGTTCACACTATTTTCCCTTTCTAACTTCTACTTTAGGTGGTAAAAAAGATTCTCATGTGATCTTGTTCTAAGTTACTGTTTATGGTACACTAATATGTGTTAATTAAGGAAAACATGAAAAATACAGAATCATTAAAGATAAATTCAAAAATTCACCTATATTCACAGCCACCAGTGGCAAAATGCTAAGCAATAATATTCTTAACATTATTTTTTTTTTAATAAGTAGGCTCCATGCCCAGCATGGAGCTCAACATGAGGCTTAAACTCATAACCCCTAGATCAAGACCTGAGGGGAGATCAAGAGTCAGATGCCTAAGCGACTGAGTAACCAACCCAGGCACACCATATTTTTAATATTCTTAATATTCTTTCTTTTTTTCTGTCTTTTCTATGCATAGGTGTGCATGGGGGAAGGAAGACTGAGATTGAGTTTGGTAATAAACTATCTTTTGCACATAAAATTATACAAGCATTTTGTTGCCTAGACTTATTAAGGAAATCTAGACTGCTTTAAAATTTTGCTTGTGTAAGTAATATTGCAATAAATGTTATCATTCATGATTGTGAATGAGAGTACAGACTGGAACCCAACATCCTAGATTCAAATTCCAGCCCTGGAACTTACTAGTTACATGACAAAGCAAGTCATTAAGTTCTGTATCTCAATTATGTCAACTGCAAAATATTAGTAAGAATAGCATCTCTTAACTATAGAGAACAAACTAAGGGTTGATGGGAGGAGGTGAGCGGGGAATGGGCTAAATGGGTGATGGTTACTAAGAAGGGCGTTTGTTGGGGCACCTGGGTGGCGCAGTCCTTAAGCGTCTGCCTTCGGCTCAGGGCGTGATCCCAGCGTTCTGGGATCGAGCCCCACATCAGGCTTTTCTGCTGGGAGCCTGCTTCTTCCTCTCCCACTCCCTCTGCTTGTGTTCCCTCTCTCGCTGGCTGTCTCTTCAATTAAATAAATAAAATCTTTAAAAAAAAAAAAAAGAAGGGCGTTTGTTGTGATGAGTACTGGGTGTTATATGTAAGTGATAAATCAGTGAATTCTACACCTGAAACCAAATTTACTACATATGTTAACTAACTGGAGTTTAAATAAAAACTTGAAAAAAATAAGAATAGCATCTACTTCATAGATTTGTTCCAAAAATAAGTGCATAATGTATCAATAATGTACATACACCATTAGAAAAGGACAGGCCAGGTGGATAAGCATGTATATGTCATTTGCTATCACAACGTATTTTCTTTTTTGGGGAGTTTTCTTCAGAGAAGATTCCCAGTATTGAAATTAATGGTTCCAAGCTTGTGATTTTAAATCTTAACAGTTATTGCTAAAATATTTCCTAAAATAGCACCACCAAATACTTTTATACATTACTAGCAAAATATCAGTTTGAACTTACATGGTACCTGATACATAGTGCCCACCAATAAAAGTTATTTATTGTAATTATTATTGTTGTTTTATAATATTGTACACCTTCTAAGTGTTGTACATGTTATATCTTCAAGAATTTCCTGGATTAAAACTGGATTTTTGTTTTTATTTTATTTGACTATAAATGAAATTAAATATGTGGGAGAATGTTTATATGCCAGTTGTCTTTCCCCTTCTGTTCATTATTTGATTCTGTTTTTTTTTTTTTTATTGCTTCTCATAGCACTTCTAAGTTTGACCTTCCTCCTCTGTTTTGTCCTCCTGCATTCAGTGACCTATATTTGCTCGGACTTCTCTGATCTGGTCGTAAAGAGTTCTGGAAAATGCTGAACTTCAGTAATTCTTTTTAATTCAAGGGAAGCGGACCTAAATAGCATAGCTGAAGGCAAAATTAATCAAATATATTAGTGGATTACTTAAAATAGGTCCAGTTTTATGTGATTATATATAACTACCTTACTGGTGGGAGAAACAAATAATAGTATATACCGTAGGAAGTAGCACAGATTGATTTCTAGTAAACTAAATTGGGAAAAATGATGCTGACTGCAACAGAGAAAAATAAAAATCATGATCTAGATCTTAAGGCATTTACTACGTATTTGAAAGAATATATAAAAATTACAAGATAAAAAAGATATCTCAAATATATTTATTAAGAATCATAAATTACTATATGAAAAATTACCAAATAAATGTCATAATCAAGCAAGTACTCTACAGTCAGAAAAGGTAAGAGCCACAGTGAACAAATCAGCAAAGCTTTATAAAAGATATCAAGTGGAATTATTCTTCAGAGACTCTAAGGAGGAAAGAAGAGGAGGGTATTTCAAAAATTAATGATAATTGCAATCATGCATAAACTAGTTACTGTGAGTCAGACATTACCGTTTATTCCTCACAATTCCCGTAAGAAAGATATTGACTGGTGATGGGTAGTAAGGAGGGCACGTATTGCATGGTGCACTGGGTGTTAAACGCAGCTAATGAAGCATCAAACTTTACATCGGAAACCGGGGATGTACTGTATGGTGACTAACATAATATAATTAAAAAAATTAAAGAAAAAATGAATACATGAAGATAAAGCAAAAAATTATTTTTCTTATTCCTAGTTGATCTAATAGATAATAACTTGTTCAAATTATAGTAGCAGCAATGTATCCAATTATGCAAACTCATATATATCTGTACAGTTTACTCTTGAACAATTTGGGGGTTAAGGGCACAGGTGAAAATCCACGTATAACTTTTGATTCCCCCCAAACTTAACTACTGTTGACTGGAAGCCTTACCAATAACAAAAATAGTCAATTGATATATTTTGTATGTTTTATGTATTATATACTGTATTTTCACAATAAAGTAAACTACAGAAAAGATGATGTTATTAAGAAAAGCATAAGTCAAAGAGAAAACATTTACAGGACTGTACAAAAATCTGCATATACATGGACCTGCACGATTCAAAAAAAAAAAAAAAAAGAAAGAAAGATACTGATTTTATGGATGGTGAAACGGAAGAACAAAAAGGTTAAGAAATTTGTACAAGATCACACAGATGGTAAGTGGCAGACTGAATCCAAGTGGCCAGGCCAGAATCCACGTTGTTAACTACTTCCCACTACTTTCAAAAAGATATTGACCCCTCAATTAGGTGTAAGATGTGGTTAGAAGGCAAAAAATGAATTATCTTTCTAGAAACAAAGACCAAAAACTAAGAAATCAAGGTAAAGGGCATAATGGGGGCTATTCTGTAGATCGAAATATGGATAATTTGAATTATAATTTCTAGTGCTAGAAAATCATTTAAGTAGGGAAATTATGGTTTAAGAAGACTGATCTAAGAGTTGTATGAAGAATTGAGATTCAAAATAGGGAAGTCAATATTCAAGCCTTGAGAGCTTGACTACAGGGCAAAAACTTAATTGTAATTATTAATATTGAGTTATAATCTGTACTCTGTCCTTGCCCTGTAGCTCTGCAAGTATTGTAATTGGAATCTTGTTATTTCTGTTTAGATGTCCAATTCCATCCCAGACTCAGGAATCTTTGGCTTGGTGTGGAGAAGATTTAAAAACTAGTATCTCATGAGCTGCAATCTCAACATTGTGTGTATTATTACATTTTTATTTTTCATTAAAGTTTTATCAAAACATTTTTATAATTAAGTCTCCATTTCCTCATTCTCTTCTCAATCTACTCCAATTACATTTCTATCTTCATTTACACAAAATTTCTGAAACAGTAGTTATAAAGTTCTTCAATAAACCTTTATCTTGCTAAACCCAACTGTGTCTTTGGGTTTCATACCTCCGTGGGAATTAAATCACCTTTGACACATTAAACTATTCCTTTTTTCCAAAAACACTCTTTTCTCCTGGTTGATGCAACACTACAGTCCTGACTCAATGCCTACTTCTTCTCTGTCGGGAATGGCCAGCAATCCCCCCGATGGATGAAAGATTACTCCAAACTTTTCTGTGAAAGAGAGAACGCAAGGGGGTCAACTCTCAGAGACAAAGACCCTTTGCTCTTTTTTGCTCCTGCCTTTATTGGTCTTTCAGGATAAGCGTAAATCTTTATTGCTATTTCTCATGCACATTACGTGTGACAAGAGGTCTTACTGGAACTAGGAGGACCTGTTTACAGAAAGATACGATAAGCTAATTTGCGTGTTCTACAAGTTTTGCTAAACATAGCCTAGGGAACAATGCATACAACTCTTAGATCACAGGGTGGTTATTTGGGCTAAGAAAGCTTTGGGGAAGGCAACTCACCATGGCGTTCCTATGGAAGAGTGGTCACACAGGCTTCTGCATCCCAAAGGCCTATGCCCTACTCTGAAAACCTTTCTTTGCCCCCAGAGGCCCCTGTGTTACATTTTAGCAAGCCAGATTTTATGGATGATTTCATGCTTTATATTAACTCCATTAATTCTCTACTTCCTTTGTTGGCTAGACTCCCCCGAAGGGCCTCTAAATATGGATGATTTTCAAATAAGTCTCTAGTGTATATCTCTGCACTTAATTCTAGACATATAAATCCCACTTCTCTGACATCTACACTAGGCTGTTTATTAGGCTTCTCTAACTCAATAAAGAAAACACAGAAATAGGGTGCCTGGGTGACTCAGTTGGTTAAGCATCTGACTCTTGGTTTTGGCTCAAGTCATGATCTCATGGATCATGGGATCAAGCCCCATGTGGAGCCTTCCTTGGGATTCTCTCTCTCCCTCTCCCTCTGCACTGCCCCCCCCCCACCTTGTGCTCTGTCTCCCATTCTCTCTCTTTCAAATAAATAAATAAAAATCTTAAAAAAGAGAAAAGAAAAAGCAGAAATATTTATTTCCTTTGAAATCTCTCTACAAATGTTTCCACTTCATAATATGGTACCACCATTCACTCAAGTTAAAAAACTCAAGTCTTCTTCTCTACCTGAACCCCTCTTGAAGCTGATCTATCACATCTTGTCAGCTTTAACTCCCAAATATATCTTCTATATCTCTACTTTTCTTCATCTTCATTGATATCACCCAAGATCAAGCCATAATTATTTCTCCCCTAGACTTTTACAATAGTTTTCTGTTTTGCCTATATCCTCTCTTTTATTTCTACAGTTCATTCTCCATGAAGAATTCAGTTATTTTTGAGAAATATATTTGCCATTTTATTATTATTATTATTAATTATTATTATTATTTTGCTTAATTTTTTTGGCCTTCCTGTACAATCAGAATAAAATCCAAAAACCTTTGTGGCCTACAAAGACCTACATGATCTGACTTTCAAGCACCTCTTCGACTTCACTTACTGCCATCTCTTTGCCATTGCTTATTAAGCTCCAACCTCAGCAGCCTTCTTTAGATTCTTCTCAGTTTCTTTCTACTTATTAATCCTTTTGCCCTTTTGCTTCAAATACTCTGCTTCTAGGTTTTCAAAAGACTCCCAGTTGGAAAATTTTGGCCAATCATATCTCAGCTCAAATACTCATCAAATAATCCTTCCCTGAGCATTTTGTTCAAAGTAGCCCAGTCCTTTCTCCCCCCAACCTCCAAGCCAAGTTATTCTACCATCCTCCCTTTTAGTCTTCACAGCATTATCACAAACTTATATTGTTCATTTATGCTTTAATTCTTTCCTTCTTTAGAATTTAAACTTCTTGAGAACTGGGATTATTTTGGGCATTGTTATATTCCTAGCCCACTGGACAATGTCTAAAGCGTAGTGGATTTTCAATAATATTTGCTGAATAAACAAATGAATGAGTGAACAAATCACAGTTTAGATAAACATTTCCTTCTTTCATTTTGATAACATCTCTACTCTGCTTGTCTTTTTTTCATTAAAGTATTTTTATTCTAATATTTCTTCTTTTTTTAATTCAATGAAATATTATATAATGTATTACTGGTTTCAGAGGTAGAAGTCAGTGATTCATCAGTCTTATATAATACCCAGTGTTCATTATATCATGTACCCTCATCAATGTACATCATCCAGTAATCCCATCACCCATCCCCAAACCTCCCTCATCTCTAGCAGCCCTCAGGTTTTTTTCTTATGATTAAGAGTCTCATGATTTTTCTCCCTCTTTAACTTTCTCTTTTTTAATTTTTTTAATTTAATTTTATTATATTATGTTAATCACCATACAGTACATCCCCAGATT